>NC_057806.1:442539943-442573110 GCF_018294505.1 Triticum aestivum | reverse complement strand
GCATGCGTGCGTGCGTGTGTGTGTGTGTGTGTGTTTGTGTGTGTGTGAGAGAGAGAGATATGGAGTCTTAGTGTGTGTGGGGGGTGCGCGTGTGTGTGTGTGCGCGTGTGTGTGTGTGTCGTGGGGTCCTCTGTGGCGGATGTAATTTAAGTGTGCATGGCTTCATCATAGAGAGGTGATGTGTATGGCAGAGGCCACAAACGATGGGGTGCGAGAGAGAAAATGCCCGTAGAGAGGGAAGAGAAGGTGTGTGCGCGTGAGAGGAATCGACATCGAGAGAACGTGTTTGTTCGAGAGACACCGAGGAAGACTACTATATATCGATGGTGCATGTAGGCGGGAATTAAACTAAGGGATGGTCTTATTGGTTTCGGGGATATAGGGGAAGAGTGAGAGACGGGGGGTAGCTAGAAGGAGATTGTTAAGTGTGAGTGTGTGTTTTACCCATCCAGGCGGAAGTTATGTGCACAAAAGAGGAGAACGATTCGATGTGGCGTTAGGATTGAGGGTAATTAACTACGTATGGAGACATAGAGACCTTGAACGTGCATGTGTGAGAGGTATACATGTATACGTGGGATGTGTGTGTGTGTGTGCGCGCGCATGATCGAGATAAAAGAAAGAAGACATAAGTCATAAGATCAACGACATGGGAGAAACGGATCGGTATGACAATATGCATGCATGTGAGAATGCAGGGAAGAAGGCCTGACAATTGAGCATGTGTTTTTGTCTTTAAGAGATAGTGGCGTGGGCTGGAGCATGCATCTATGGCGAGTAGAGGGAGTGAGGCGCAACGATTGTGCAAAAGAGACCAACCTATAAATGCATATGTATGGAGAGACATATATAGTGTGGGTGATAGGAAGCAAGACTCCGTGCGAGAAAGAAATGTTAACGGAGAAACTACAGATAGATACAGAGATGGAGATGCTAGCTAAAGGGACATCCGCTAGTTTGGGTGTTGGAGATGACCGTCGGGTGGTTCAAAGGGTGAAATTATATGTGTGTGTGAGAGGGCACTTGACTGCATGTAGAGAGAAACATATGTAGTGTGCGTGATAGGAATCAAGAGTGAGGGCGAGAAAGAAGGTTGATGGAGAAACAGATAAATAGAAAGATAAAGATGCTAGCTAGTGTGTGTTAGAGATAGGAGTCAAGTGGATCAGAAGGTTGGGTTATGTGTGTGGGTGTGAGAGAGATAGAGAGAGGGTGCATGTGAGTCACATACAAACAGATATCAGAGAGAAATGAGATCCAGAGAGACGGAGTTTTGTGTCTGGGAGAGAGAAAGATATTTCACAATGAGAGTGATAGCTAGAGAGACATACGAGGGAACGCAAGATATCTCTAGGGAGAGAGGGTGTGTGTGAGCAACATACAAGAGAACAATGGAGAAATATGAGACCCTAGGAGACAGAGTTTGTGTTTGTGTGTGAGAAAGAAATATTGAAGAGGAAGAGTCATAGGTTCTCATATCTAAGGAGAGAAAGACATCTCTGTATGAGGGGTGTGCGAGTGGCACGCATGGGAATAGTAGAGAGAAATGAGACCCCGGGAGACAAAGTTTTGTGGTTGTGTGAGAGAAAGAGATTCCACAGGGAGAATCATAGTTAGAGACACATAGCATGGAGCAAGATATACTTAGAGAGAGATAGAGTGATGAAGGTCGAGGGAGAGAGTGCCGTCAGTGTGTTACGAAGATAAAAGATCATTGTCGACATACAGGTAGCACAAGAGATACCTGAGAGACGATGAACGTGTATAGGTCCAAAGAGATAGTCCTATATAAGCATGAGTGATAGCTATATGAGACGAATATCTGGATTAGAGGGGATTCAAATATTTAAACTGGAGATCACGACATCGATAATATCATAACGCAAATTGGTGTATCAAACATGCATATTCATTTGAATTTGGGCACACGTGTAATGTTATATAGTTTATCAATATTGGTGATCCATAGATTCTTCAATTACAAACAATGCATGGTTTATATGCAATTAATGTCTAGACGGGATTACACTATATGTTGCATCTGTGAAACACATTATACATGTGTGAGAAGTAAAAAAAACGCATGAAACACACATTAATTGGAGACAGTTAGTGAGGAATGCATACATTGGATTTCAACATAAAGTGGTTTCAAATATTTGAACCAAATTGATGGATACAACCTTATGAATCTGAGATCATGCCATTTGTAAACCATATTTATGTATAAATGGTGTTGTGCTTTTGAAAGTATATATAAAAAATGATGTATATAGAATGTAATTCCAATTGAAAATGGATCCCGCCCGGAAAAAAAATAGAATACAAACGGGATTCGAATTGAGTTGGCACGGTAAACGTGCACTCTGCAAAATTTGAACGAAGCGGGGAAAGTCGCAGTAACCTCCCGAAACCAAAATCTGTGAGATGGAAATCACTACTGCCTATCCCTGCCACGCAAAGCCTATCTGCTGGATTTCTATAGGTTTCGATAGGGGTAGGTCTGTAATTTCACCCAAACGTGACGTAACCGCCTCTCACCCGGATTCATACACGGTGGGCGCCAAAACACAGTGTGTCCTCGGCCGAAATCGACTCCCTCCTCGATTCATATTCATACACAGTGGGCGCCAAAAACAAACTCTCGTCGGCAAATATTTGGTGTATGCGAGATTACCGTCCTATCCCCAACCGACTAATGTTGTTGTGATGTAGTAAAAATTTGAAACGGGGGCTAAGTTTGTAAATTTCCTCGCATTTGAGACAAGCGCGCCCTGAATACATGGTTCCCCCCTTCCTCTCTACCTCCCTTTTCCCCATTCGTACTCCGTGGGCGCCAAAACACCCTCTCCACCCCACCCTCCTCTGTCTGCCGCCGTCCGCCACCCCATCCACCGCCGTCCTCCTCCACCATGCCGGAGCTGATACCCCGACGCCGCCGTCCATTACAAGAGATCGACCTCTCTCATCCACGGCTTCGGACCGGGATCCTTGCATCCCGTCATCTCGCTTCATCCCCGCCATTGTCCACCTTGCTGGCGCCGCTCCTACGATCGTCTCGTCCACCGCGCCCCGCCACCACCGTCTACCCTCCTAGATCTGCTTCCACGCCGCCGACAGCCATCGCTACTGCAGCATCGTCAAATTCTCAGCAGATGCGTACACGGCGCCGCACTAGAGGCGGTACTCTTTCGTATCTGCTCAACTTATTTATCGTAGCAAGAAAATAGATCGCCACTGCTTTACTCTGATTTCTTGTCTTGGTTGCAAAGTTGCCTTTGTCCGGTTTGCACCTTCAGATCCGCCATGGCATGCTCAACACTATACTCCCAATGCTTATGGTTTTCCCCTTTTATATTCCACACTAGTTAAATCATAGTAGACTAAATTTCAAAATTGGGTCAGTCGATTTTTTAGAGCTCGTCGGAGTTCGCCGGTGCGATCGAAGGGGCTCGGGTGGTTGTGGGGCCTCGCCGAACAAAGAAAACTCGATGCGGGTGGGGGTTGGGGCGGGGGTGGGGGTGGGGTGGCGGAGTAACACAAGCGATGGGGGCCGGTGGTCCGGCCGGCGGCCCATGCGGTGTTCTGTATGGGAGGAATCAGAGACGAGGAAGAAGAAGGGTTAGGAGACGTAGGATCTTCATCCAACCGCCTGAAATGGTCGAGAGACAGATGGGAGTTGCATTCTTAATGCGCTCTGGTTCATCATGTGTGGGCACTGCGCAACCAACATTTTATTATCCAAAATCTGCTTGCTCTTCTTTACCATGTTCCTCTTCCATTCTTCTTTAATATGTACTCTCTCCGTTCCAATACAAGTCTTTGTCTAGATTCCACCATGGACTACATATGGAGCAAAATGAGTGAATCTACACTCTAAAATGTATCTGGATACATCTGTATGTGATCCATAGTGGAAATCTCTACCAAGACTTATATTTTGGAACGGAGGGAGTATGATAGTAGTACAGTATGTTCCTTGTACTGAAGATGAGCAGGGACATTTGAAGTGTAGAGGTCTATACGGTTGGTTGTGATGGACACTTTGAGCCTCTTTGATTCGTAGGATCTTGTAAACATAGGAATAAGATTTGTAGTGGCCTGCCCACTTGAATCCTATAAGAATAGCAAGGAAATGCGGGGAGCTGTGTCGCCTTTGAGAGTTACACTGATATTAACAGTACCGCACCTTCACTTGAAGAGAGCTGGTATCCGAAGCCTTTCTAGCTGTACCGGCAATACTAGCACATATATTCCAGCAAGTTCCACTTTGCTGATTTTACTCTGATGCTTAAGGTTTTCCCATTATATCTACACTATGATCTGTGTAGCTGCTTTGTGTCGCACTAGCAGCAGTCCACTCTTGAAGCTAGACACTGCAATGACTTACAAAATTGGCATCAAGGCATTGAGTGCCATTCTAGATGCAATGAAACTCATACACTCCCCACTTGTTGATTCTTGTTCAGAATATGATCCTAATGACTATTCTAACCTCGAGGAGTCAAAGGCAGATGGCCTGTCCTGTTCACCCATCAAGGTGCCTATTCTAATTTGGCAATGTTTTATTGATTGCGGGTATCTTTCATATGTTGTCTTGCATTTCTTCTACTTTGTTGCACCGCCATCTGTTTAGTTTACTCATCATATATGTCAAGATGCCATGCCCATCCATTATCAATACATATTCCATCTGTCATCATACCATATTTTTTCACTCAAATGTTGTTCTTGTGCATCAGACATCAAAAAGGAAGAGGATGATTGCCGAACCTGAAGGAGCACCAGCAAAGTCCTTGAAAAACGTGGTGGTGCCGGAGAAATCAGACAGCACCCCACTTATATTGGCTGTACAACCAGTGACACAAAACATAGGACCGACTCCAGCAGACTATACCCATACTTCACTGGCCACACCACTAGCCCCACCACACAGGACCTGCACTCTAGCAAAAGGTATATCGATTTCATTTGCCATAGCACTAGTTGTACCACCGAAAAATCCTACTCCAGCAAAAAGTACAGCAAGTCCACCGGCCGAAGACCTATCCCAACTGCAGAGACGGCCAATTCCTGTAGATTGGAACCCCATTCCATTTATTCCCAGTTTAAAAGACAATGCTTTCAATGTTGTTAGGGACTACGTGCATATATTCCCATCATGGGAAGATTATTGTGAAGACAAACACCATTTTCACATCTTCCTGTCCAACTTACTTGTAAGTGCTACTATTCATGGTTATTATTTTCCTGTTTTCTGCTGATTGAACACATCAATGATTTACATTACATTGTTTTAACTAGGCGAGGGTCAATCTGGATAGTCATGACGAGCAAAGCTTGCTTGTGCTTTTTAAGGAAGCATTGCAGCAGTATCGGTGTTACCTGAGGAAATCACACTTTGATGGCAAGTCTATAAACGAATTTCTGGTGAAGTCTCCTGTGCTAAATTTAGAAGACATTGAATGGGAAAACCTTGTTATGCACTGGTCTCGTTCCCAAGATGAGGTACTGTCTATGAAATCACATGACAATTTGAGCTTCTACTTTTCCGCATGTGCCTTACGGATCTTTTTTGCAGGAAATCTACTCGGAGAAGAATTACGATTTGACAAGAACAACAGGATATCACAAATATGCTGCCCGATGCTTTGCTCTTGTTAGTACCTGTTGTCCTGTATCATTGTACTTGCATACATACCTGGTTCATTATATGACAGCAGTATGCATGATAGCTTGCTTATCAATTGTTCGCTCCAAATTATCTGATATGCATGAATGGTTACATTAGTGTAGAATATATCCAATGCCAATGTTTTTTAGCTCTGCATTGTTCTTGTAAGTACATGATGTCCTTTATCAGTGTACTTATAATGACAGGTAGTTGTTCATGTACCATCACTCTGCAGCTTATTTTCCTTTGCCCTCCATTTTCTACACATCAGATCTATATTTACTCTTACCATAAGGTTGGTACTGAAGAAGTTTAGCTGTGCATTGCTCTTGGCTGTACCTTTTGCCTGTATCGCTGCACTTACATTTATAGCTACTTGGTTATGTAGCATCACTCTTCATCTTATCTTAAATATTCTCCATTTTTCGTATATTATCACATCTATATTTACTCTTAACAAAATGTAGAATAAAGGCAATGCTTTTGAAGAAGATTTTGTGGTAAACTTCTTGAATTGCCCCCCATCAGCATGGACAAGGCCTTTATAGAGCCTATGTTCACCAATAATGTAAGTTTGTCCATCTCAAGCCTTCAAACTTTGTCGTATATATTTGGTTAGGCATGACTGCAATAGCTGTTTATTTTTGGTGTTTGCATCAAACTGCTTGTTTAAAGTTTATTATGTAGTTCATAAACAAAAGTTTGTCCTTTCTAAATTTAAGTTTTCAGTTGTACGACCAAGTTCCTTCTTCATACCATGTAAATTAAACTATACAGAGCAAGTGATCTTCTTTTGCACTACATGTATGCTTCTGTTCTTCATCCATAATCTAGTGGTGTGGTGAACCTACCCACTACAGCACAATGTCATATTCTGCAATGTCTTAACTATGAACAATGTCATATCATTCTACTATTATTTAAACCATCTCTTTATTTGCCAATCTGAAATGGTATAAATTGACAACACACTAACCATTGATACTTATGAGTTCTTAATCTATAATCCAGTGGTGTCGTGAAGCTGCCAACTCCATCACAATGTCATTTCCTGCCATGTCTTGACCTGAACAATACCATATTGTGTTAATGCAATTTTAAACTGTGTCACTTTATTCATCAGTAAGAAATGTGATGAATTGTCAGCACTGATACTTTTATGTGCAAAACCTATCATCTGTCTGCTTGTTTATCTTTCAGAGTGAGGAATATATAAGTGTTGAACAAGCGCAGTCTCATCATCTTCCTCAGCTGCTTGCGCTGCAGCTCCCCAGCAGGGCTAACCTTTCTTGAACTCTATTGAAGTGTTATCGGTTTTGTATATTATTTTGTCGGCGTGTTTATTTGCACTGGTGGTGATCTTTGATGCCCAGTGTATGTAATCTGTTGTCTGCTTGTGCTTTATTATCATAGTGGCGAACTTTGATGCCCAGTGGAGGTAATATGCCGTAATTTATTTATTGTATAGTCTAGGTTTTTTCTTATTCATGATGCTGCAGTTATTTTACTGTATATATATCTTGTCTTCGCAGTAAACTGGCCAAACTGTAAAATTACGGTACATAATCGGACCGTCATGCAATCACGATGTAGGTTGGGCCTGAAACGTGCCGAATAGCTCACGGGCCGGCGGCAGCCCGAAATGAACCCCGGCCCATGATTGTGCGAATCAAATCACGGGCTTTTAACAGGCCAAAATTGTCTCGGTCCTTGTTTGGCCCAATCAGATATCGGCTGCGAGCAGGCCGGATGCAAACCGGGCCATAGTTAGGCCCAACTATATGACGGGCTTTTAACATGCCGAAATTAATATAGGGCCGAAATGTTAAACGGGCCTTTAACAGGCCAAAACTAATATGAGGTCGAATTACTAAGTGGGCCTTTAGCAAGTGGGCCCAAAAGCATAGTGTCCAGTTGACGGGCCGAATCTGATATGGGCCATAATTGAGTCCAAAGCCTCTTAAAGGGCCAGACCTGATCTGGGCCGTAATTTGGCCCAGAACGTGGTAGGCTTTTAACGGGCCGGATCTCATATGGGCCACTATTAGGCCCGGAGTGTGGCAGGCCATTAATGGACCGGATCAAATATGGGCCGGCATTTGGCCCAAAACATGGCAGCCAGTTAATGGGCCGGCCTACTAGGGTCCTCAAAATCTTGTGGGCCTACAGCTGGGCCGGCCCATTAATGTCGGCGAAATCTCGTGGGCCTTTAGCTGGTCTGGCCCATTATGATCCGCAAGAATCTTGTGGGCCTTTACCTGGGCTGACCCATTATGGCACACAAAAATCTTGTGGGCCTTTACCTGGGTCGGCCCATTATGGCCCGCAAAATCTTGTGGGCCTTTAGTTGGGCTAGCCCATTATGGTCCGCAAAATCTCGTGGGCCTTTAGCTAGGCCGGCCCATTATGGTCTGCAAAATCTTGTGGGCCTTCAGTTGGGCCGGCCCATTTAAAATTGATGGGCCGGTCCACGTGTCAACATATCATAGGCGTGTCTCGCCCATTGGATGAGTGACACATGTGCCAACACGGACCTGACACGTGTCTCCTCCAGCCAATGATGATTTTACACGCGGAAAATCCCCATAGGTCGGGGCTATTAACGGGTTATGGGATCCAAAACCCGACCCGATAGCTTAACGGCGCTCCGTTACGGTGGATGCCATGTGTCGGTCACCCTTGACGAAAGCACTTCTGTGACGCGCGATTTATCGTCATGGAAGTGGGCACTTCCATGATGATAATTTTGGTAATGTCATGGAACACTTCTACGACAGCACAGGTATGACTATCTTGATTCTGTCATAAAATCGTCATGGATGTACATCCATGACAAAAAACACGACCTACTGTGACAAACACGTATCATCACGGAAGTGTATTTTTTCTGTAGTGATGGTAACTAAGCAATCATGTCTTATCAAAATAACATGGCCAAAGAAAGTTATCCCTACAAAATCGTATAGTCTGGCTATGCTCTATCTTCACCACACAAAATATTTAAATCATGCACAACCCCGATGACAAGCCAAGCAATTGTTTCATACTTTTGATGTTCTGAAACTTTTTCAATCTTCACGCAATATATGAGCGTGAGCCATGGATATAGCACTATATGTGGAATAGAATGGTGGTTGTGGAGAAGACAAAAAGGAGAAGATAGTCTCACATCAACTAGGCGCATCAACGGGCTATGGAGATGCCCACCAATAGATATCAATGTGAGAGAGTAGGGATTGCCATGCAACGGATGCACTAGAGCTATAAGTGTATGAAAGCTCAACAAAAGAACTAAGTGGGTGTGCATCCAACTTGCTTGCTCATGAAGACCTAGGGCAATTTTGAGGAAGCCCATCATTGGAATATACAAGCCAAGTTCTATAATGTAAAATTCCCACTAGTATATAAAAGTGATAACATAGGACACTCTCTATCATGAAGATCAAGGTGCTACTTTGAAGCACAAGTGTGGAAAAAGGATAGTAACATTGTCCCTTCTCTCTTTTCTCTCATTTTTTTCTTTTTTTTATTTGGCCTTCCTTTTCTTTCTTTTTGGCCTTTCTTTTTTTTTCTTTTGTCCGGAGTCTCATCCTGACTTGTGGGGGAATCATAGTCTCCATCATCCTTTGCTCACTGGGACAATGCTCTAATAATGATTATCATCACACTTTAATTTACTTACAACTCAAGAATTACAACTCAATACTTAGAACAAAATATGACTCTATGTGAATGCCTCCGGCGGTGTACCGGGATGTGCAATGATGCATGAGTGACATGTATGAAATTATGAATGGTGGCTTTGCCACAAATACGATGTCAACTACATGATCATGCAAGCAATATGACAATGATGAAGCGTGCCATAATAACAGAACGATGGAAAGTTTCATGGCAATATATCTCCAAATGACTATGGAAATGCCATAATAGGTAGGTATGGTGGCTGTTTTGAGGAAGGTATATGGTGGGTTTACGGTACCGGCGAAAGTTGCGCGATACTAGAGAGGCTAGCAATGGTGGAAGGGTGAGAGTGCGTATAATCCATGGACTCAACATTAGTCATAAAGAACTCACATACTTATTGCAACAAATCTATTAGTTATCGAAACAAAGTATTACGCACATGCTCCCAGGGGGATAGATTGGTAGGAAAAGACCATCGCTCGTCCCCGACCGCCACTCATAAGGAAGACAATCAATAAATAAATCATGCTCCAACTTCGTCACATAATGGTTCACCATATGTGCATGCTACATGAATCACAAACTTCAACACAAGTATTTTTCAAATTCACAACTACTCAACTAGCATGACTCTAATATCACCATCTCCATATCTCAAAACAATTATCAAGTATCAAACTTCTCATAGTATTCAATGCACTTCTATGAAAGTTTTTATATTATTCCTAAAAGCAAATTTCCATGTTGTTCCAAAGGACTCTCAAAATAATATAAGTGAAGCATGAGAGATCGATTATTTCTATTAAATAAAACCACCGTCGTGCTCTAAAAGATATAAGTGAAGCACTAGAGCAAAAACTATATAGCTCAAAAGATATAAGTGAAGCACATAGAGTATTCTAATAAATGTCAAATCATGTGAGTCTCTCTCAAAAGGTGTGTAAAGCAAGGATGATTGTGGTAAACTAAAAAGCAAATACTCAAATCATACAAGACACTCCAAGCAAAACACATATCATGTGGTGAATAAAAATATAGCTCCAAGTAAAGTTACGATAGACAAAGATAAAAGAGGGGATGCCCAGCTTAGGATTTTTGGTGTCCTTGAATTTTACCGTGGGGTGCCACGGGCATCCCCCTTAGGCTCTTGAAACTCATTGTTCCATAATCCATCAAATCTTTACCCAAAACTTGAAAAAACTTCACAACAACTCAAAATAGAAAATCTCGTGAGCTCCGTTAGCGAAAGAAAACAAAACACCACTTCAAGGTACTGTAATGAACTCATTATTTATTTATATTGGTGTTAAACCTACTGTATTCCAACTTCTCTATGGTTTATAAACTCTTTTACTAGCCATAGATTCATCAAAATAAGCAAACAACACACGAAAACAGAATCTTTCAAAAACAGAACAGTCTGTAGTAATCTGTAGCTAACACAAGTTATGGAACCCCAAATATTCTAAAATAAATTGCTGGACGTGAGGAATTTATCTATTAATCATCTGAAAAAATAATTAACTAAATGGCACTTTCCAAATAAAATGGAAGCAATTCTCGTGAGTGCTACAATTTCTGTTTTTTACAGCAAGATCAAAAAGACTTTCCCCAAGTCTTCCCAACGGTTCTACTTGGCACAAACACTAATTAAACACAAAAACACAACCAAAACAGAGGCGAGATAAATTATTTATTACTAAACATGAGCAAAAAGCAAGGAATAAAAATAAAATTGGGTTGCCTCCCAACAAGCGCTATCGTTTAACGCCCCTAGCTAGGCATAAAAGCGAAGATAGATCTAGGTGTTGCCATCTTTGGTAGGCAATCCATAAGTGGCTCTCATAATAGATTCATATGGTAATTTAACTTTCTTTCTAGGGAAGTGTTCCATGCCTTTCCTTAATGGAAATTGGAATTTAATATTCCCTTCCTTCATATCAATAATTGCACCAATCGTTCCTTGAAATCCAAGATTGTGGGTTCATTGCTATTTAAAGTTTTAACCTCTTCAATCCCACTTTTAATAATTTTTGCATCAAGATCTAAACTCCGAATCATTGGAACGCCTTTTAAATAAAGTTGACTCATCTCTAGTCCCATCATTATCAAGATTCATATTGCAAAAAAAAGATTTAATAGGGGACACATCAATCACTTTTAGATCTTCATCCTTATTATCATGAAAACTAGAAGAACATGCTTTTACAAAGCAATCTTTCTTAGCACGCATCCTAGCGGTTCTTTCCTTGCACTTATCAATGGAAATTCTCATGGCTTTGAGAGACTCATTGATATCATGCTTAGGTGGAATAGATCTAAGTTTTGAAGAATCAACATCAAGAGAAATTCTATCCACGTTCCTAGCCAACTCATCAATCTTAAGCAATTTTTCTTCAATCAAAGCATTGAAACTCTTTTGCGAAGTAATAAATTCTTTAATACTAGATTCCAAATCAGAGGGCATCTTATTATAATTTCCATAAGAATTGTTGTAGGAATTACCATAATTATTATAGGAATTACTAGGAAACGGCCTAGGATTAAAATTACCTCTATACACGTTATTACCAAAATTGTTCCTACCAACAAAATTCACATCCATAGATTCATTATTATTCTCAATCAAAGTATACAAAGGCATATCATTAGGATCGGTAGGAGCACTCTTATTAGCAAACAATTTCATAAGTTCATCCATCTTTCCACTCAAAACATTAATCTCTTCAATTGCATGCACTTTTTTACTAGTAGATCTTTCAGTGTGCCATTGAGAATAATTAACCATAATATTATCTAGGAGTTTGGTAGCTTCTCCTAAAGTGATTTCCATAAAAGTGCCTCCCATGGCCGAATCTAAAAGATTTCTAGAAGCAAAATTCAATCCGGCATAAAAATTCTGTATAATCATCCATAAATTCAAACCATGTGTAGGGCAATTATGTATCATTAATTTCATCCTCTCCCAAGATTGTGCAACATGTCCATGATCAGGTTGCTTAAAATTCATAATATCGTTTCTAAGAGAGATGATCTTAGCGGGAGGAAAATACTTAGAGATAAAAGCATATTTGCACTTATTCCATGAATCAATACTATTTTTAGGCAAAGACGAAAACCAAGCTTTAGCACGATCTCTAAGCAAAAATGGAAATAGCTTAAGTTTAACAATATCATTATCCACATCTTTATTATTTTGCATATCACACAAATCAACAAAGTTGTTTAGATGGGTAGCGGCATCTTCACTAGGAAGGCCAGAAAACGGATCTTTCATGACAAGATTTAGCAAAGCAGTATTGATTTCATAAGATTCAGCATCGGTAAGAGGGGCAATCAGAGTGCTAATAAAATCATTATTGTTGGTATTGGCAAAGTCACACAATTTAGTATTATCTTGAGCCATCGTGACAAGCAAGCAATCCAACACACAAGCAAACAAGAAACAGGCAAAAAAGCAAAGAGAAAAAGAGAAGGGGAACGGAAAAATAGGGCGAATAAAACGGTAACGGTGAAGTGGGGGAGAGGAAAACGAGAGGCAAATGGCAAATAATGTAATGCGGAGGATAAGAGTTGTGATGGGTACTTGGTATGTCTTTGACTTGGCGTAGATCTCCCCGGCAACGGCGCTAGAAATCCTTCTTGCTACCTCTTGAGCACTGCGTTGGTTTTCCCTTGAAGGGGAAAGGGTGATGCAGTAAAGTAGCGTAAGTATTTCCCTCAGTTTTTGAGAACCAAGGTATCAATGCAGTAGGAGACCACGCGCGAGTCACCTCGTACCTACACAAAAAAATAAGAACCTCGCAACCAACGCGATAAAGGGGTTGTCAATCCCTTCACGGCCACTTGCAAGAGTGAGATCTGATAGAGATAATAATAATAAGATAAATATTTTTGGTATTTTTATGGTATAGACTGAAAGTAAAGATTGCAAAATGAAATAGATTGGAAACTTGTATGATGGAAAATAGACCCGGGGGCCATAGGTTTCACTAGTGGCTTCTCTCAAGATAGCATAAGTATTATGGTGGGTGAACAAATTACTGTCGAGCAATTGATAGAAAAGCGAATAATTATGGGAATATCTAGGCATGATCGTGTATATAGGCATCACGTCCGTGACAAGTAGACCGACTCCTGCCTGCATCTACTACTATTACTCAACACATCGACCGCTATCCAGCATGCATCTAGAGTATTAAGTTCATAAGAACAGAGTAACGCCTTAAGCAAGATGACATGATGTAGAGGGATAAACTCATGCAATATGATATAAACCCCATCTTTTATCCTCGATGGCAATAATACAATACGTGTCGTTTCCCCTACTGTCACTGGGATCGAGCACCGCAAGATTGAACCCAAAGCTAAGCACTTCTCCCATTGTAAGAAAGATCAATCTAGTAGGCCAAACCAAACCGATAATTCGAAGAGACTTGCAAAGATAAACCAATCATACATAAAAGAATTCAGAGAAGAATCAAATACTATTCATAGATAATATGGATCATAAACCCACAATTCATCGGATCTCGACAAACACACCGCAAAAGAAGATTACATCGAATAGATCTCCAAGAGAATCGAGGAGAACTTTGTATTGAGATCCAAAGAGAGAGAAGAAGCCATCTAGCTACTAGCTATGGACCCGAAGGTCTGAAGTAAACTACTCACACATCACCGGAGAGGCCATGGAGTTGATGTAGAGGCCCTCTGTGATCAATGCCCCCTCCGGTGAAGCTCCGGAAAAGGCCCCAAGATGGGATCTCTTGGGTACAGAAGGTTGCGGCGGTGGAATTAGGTTTTCGTGGTGCTCCTGGATGTTTGCGGGGTACGTGGACTTATATAGGAGGAAGAAGTAGGTCAGTGGAGCAATGAGGGGCCCGCGAGGGTGGAGGGCGCGCCCAGGGGGGTAGGCGCGCCCCCTGCCTCGTGGCCTCCTCGATTGTTTCCTGACGCCCACTCCAAGTCTCCTGGATCACGTTTGTTGAGAAAATCACATTCCCAAAGGTTTCATTCCATTTGGACTTCGTTTGATATTCCTTTTCTGCGGAACACTGGAATAGGCAAAAAAAACAGCAATTTGGGCTGGGCCTCTGGTTAATAGGATAGTCCCAAAAATGATATAAAAGTGTAAAATAAAGCCCATTAACATCCAAAACAGATAATATAATAGCATGGAGCAACCAAAAATTATAGATACGTTGGAGACGTATCAGTCCTCTTCTTCTTCCTCGTCTCCCTCGTGAGAGGAGAGGGCTTCGATTTCTCCGGACATGGCGTCCGAAGGACCTTTGTGGCGAGGGCCGCCCTTGGCCTCTTTTCCCTTTTTCTTGGCCTTCTTCTCCGGGGCCGGAACCAGCATCTCCGTCGGCTTGGGAGTGGCCGGATTCTCCGGCAGTGGCGCTGGGCAGTCGATCTGCTCTGCTTTCTTCGTCCAGCCCTGTGTAAAAAGGGGAAAATATATTTTTTATCACATCTGAAGTGTTAATCAAATAAGTCTTCGAAAGGGTCATGCTTATAGTTGTGGCCGGGTTCTCGATGTCGAGCCCTATGTCCTCGATCTCCATGGGCCAATTCTTCTGGGCCTTGAAAAGCTGCTTCCATATATCTTTGTGTGTGGTGCCAAAGAAGTGCTTCAAGGTCCGAGGCATATCCGGATTGAACTCCCACGTAAGGGAGGCCCGGAGTTGACAGGGGGGAACACGACAGAAGAGCATCACCTGGATCCCAGTGTTTTTGCCCAACAAATTGGAGATGAGTTTTTGCGGCATCATCACCTCCGGCTGGGACCCCCAATCAAGGCCCTTTGCGGTCCACGAGGTGAGCCTTGTTGGGGGTATGGATATGTAGTCAGGTGCGGCCTCCCACTTGGCATCGCGGTGTTCGGTGATGTAGAACCACTCCTGCTGCCACACCTTGACTATCTCCACAAAAGCCCCTTTGGGCCAGACAGCGTTGGGAAGCTTTCTCACCATAGCGCCGCCACAATCTGCGTGCTTCCCGTCGACTACCTTCGGCTTCATGTTGAAGACTTTAAGCCACAGCCCGAAGTGTGGGGGGATGCGGAGTAGAGCCTCACACACGACGATGAACGCCGAGATGTGAAGGAAAGAATTTGGGGCTAGATCATGGAAATCTAGCCCGTAGTAGAACATGAGGCCCCGGACAAAGGGATGAAGGGGAAACCTAGACCTCGGAGGAAATGGGGGATGAACACTACCCTCTCGCCGGGCTCCAGAGTGGGGATGATCTGATCCTTGTTGGGAAACTGGTGTGTGATATTCGCGGGCAAGTAGCCCGCACCTCGGAGCTCCTTGATGTCCTTCTCCATGACACAGGAGGCCTCCCACTTGTCCTTAGAACCGAATCTAGACATGGCTGGAGGGGTTGGTGGCGGTGGGAAAGGCTAAAGTTTGGGCGTTGGAGCTTGAAGATGGGAAGGCAGGAGGGAGAAGAAGGCGTGGGTGAAAAAGGAGGATTATTTACCCTCTTATGAGCAGTGAAATACCAAACGCCCCCCTCTCGAGACTTAAAACTCGCTTGTTCCCGAAGAGATCATGCGAGTGGCACGGTTGTTTCACCCAAAACCGTATTAATGGGAATCCCGTAATGGGCGGGCACGATCTCTACTTTGACAAGACGTGCCAATGGAGGCTATGCCTCGAAACGTGAAACGCGGGTATGAACGGTTCGAAATGTTAAAGAACCGGATGTGACGCCTCGCTGAAAGGTTATCATTAAAAGATAGTGTTTCATTCTGATACTCTGCCTTCGTGGCTAAGGGTTATATTTACAATACAGAGTCGGATACAGTTCTTTTGTTTAGAAAATTGTTTTGAAGTATTCAGGAGGAGGAACCCGCCTTGCAATGCTGAAGACAATCCGCATGCCGAACATATCATCATTGAAGACTGGTTCAGGGGCTACTGAGGGAGTCCGGGATTAGGGAGTCCTCGGGTGTCCAGGCTATTCGATATGGGCCGGACTAATGGGCCGTGAAAATACAAGGCGGAAGACCTTCCCCCGTGTCCGGGTAGGACTCCCCTATGCGTGGATGTCAAGCCAGATATGTAATCTCCTTCCTCTATAAACCAACTCTGTACAACCCTAGGCCCCTTCGGTGTGTATATAAACCGGAGGGTTTAGTCCGTAGGGACGATCAGAATTCACATTGGCTAAACATCTAGGATTTAGCCATTACGATCTCGAGGTAGATCAACTCTTGTAACCCCTATACTCGTCAAATACAATCAAGCAAGACATAGGGTTTTACCTCCATTAAGAGGGCCCGAACCTGGGTAAACATTGTGTCCCACTTGTCCCTTGTTACCTTTGATCCTCAGACGCACAGTTCGGGACCCCCTACCCAAGATCGACCGGTTTTGACACCGATAGTGTGCACCAGCACGGAGAATGCCCTGGTTGGCTTTTCTGGAGCTTCCTGCTTCAGGTAGTGCGCGATCGTTCAACCCTATGCTCGGGTTCGTTTCCTGGAGGTTTCTGCTTCAGGTGGTGCACGATCGTTCAACCCTACGCTACACGAAGAGATCCAACGCAACCACGACACCCAGGTCGTTGTCTTTTGCAACGCAACCTATATGGAGGCCAAAGCAACACATGAATTTAGAACAGTGTTGTTTTCTGTTGTCAAGACTGTTGAGCTATGGATTGTCAATCGTGCGGTCGCCAGAGTCACTTACCGCTTCGCACACTTGAGCCCTCTCTCAACTATTGATCTTATGATGGGTGGGCTGGTGAATGATACGTTGTAGTTCAAATTTACTGCGACCACTGTAGCTCGCAGTACCTGTAGATGTCTTTCTTTTTCCCTTTTGTAGCATTTTACTTTTGACTATTTAGTGGGCGCTCTCCAGCGAGGGAGCCATCTATCTTGTAATTGGGTTGTGCCCTAAGTTGTCATGTTCCAGCTGGCCAAACCCTATTTCCAGGTTCCTCCGGTCTAAATCGAAATCCCCAACCAAATTCGCAAGTTGATCGAGTTCTTGTCAGAATTTCTATGATGAACACTAACAGGCATGAGTAGGACTTGTCAATTGGTATTAGAGCCAGGTTTTTAGTCCTTGGAGGCATAGGATCCAACGTCTAGATTGGATCTAGGCTCCGATCTATCGTGGCGGCGGAGACAGTGCGAAGATCGGCGACGGTAGACCATTCGGAACCAAGATCGGCTGAGATAGTGGTTTTTGAAGTACTTCGCTTCAGTGTTAAATCCCACCCACCCACCCTTCTAGTGCTTCTTGTTCCGGTGTTGGAGTTGGCGAGGCGGCGGCGGATTTGGTCGAGAGGTGTAGTTACTAGTTCATCATAAAATCCCTCCCTCTACCACCCAACTGCTCCACGGATAGGGGTGTCCAAATCAGGACTAGATGGCGTAGCCTGGTGACGCAGTGGACATGGGGTCGTTGGAGCTCGAATCCCTACATCTGAACATCAAAACTTTATGACAAGAGCATGAAGATGATAAGAAGGACTTTTATGATTTTGCGGAGAAAGTCAACAAGAACTTTGCAAGAATCGATAGAAATTTCAAGAAGCTTCAAGCAAGTATGTAGAAGCTAATTGTAGAAGAGAAGACATAGGAACTGCAAGAGCCGGCATCAAGATAGGGAAGTACTAAAGTTGCTCCTAGTCGATCAAAACAGTTGCACACAAACCAACAATCTGCAGAAAAACAATGCTCCCCAACAACTGGGTCTGCAGTCTTAATTGACAAAACTTCTAGAAAGGAGTTGAATTTGGATGGCATGCCCAAGGGCCCCTACAAACATCCAAATCACACGGCAAACATAACAAAGTTTGCAACTCCGCAAAACAATGTGGTCTCAAATCCTGGATTAATTGTCCCTATGGAAGATTTACCCGAGGAACACCACAAACAAGTTATGCCTCGAACCAGACCACCAGCTCAAGATGTGAGTAGGAACATCTTAAGTGTGAAACCTGCCAAACTGAACATTTCCGAATTTTAAGGAACTGATGCAGATTCATGGATACAAAACATAGAGCAATTCTTTGAGGCAGCCAGAACTCCCCTTGAACAAAGGACTAAAATTGTTGTCTCTTATCTAAAAGGAGAGACCAGCCAATGGTGGAGAGTACTAGATTTCTGGCATATAACAAGCACTGGCATAGATTTTTTTTTCTTACCTCACAGAGATTTGCCCTTACGTCTATTTGTGAAAATGTGAGAACTTTTCACAGCTTGACACAAACTGGGACGGTAGCATAGTATACCTCATCTTTTGAGCAGCAAATGAATTTAATGAGAAGATACAATCCAGCTATCCTCGATGACTATTATATGAACAACTTCATATCTGGATTAAATCCGTACATACAAAGCCACTTGGAGTGTCTACATCCAGCTAATATAACCAAGGCCATGTGGTTTGCAAGACGAATGGAGAGGTCTTGTCTCCCTGCTCCGAGCCCAAGAACAGTTCCTTCCTACTACAAGAAGCAAGGGCCCATTGAAGCTACTAAAGCACCTACTTATACAACACCTGCTGCCACTTTAATTTAGCAAGCCAGAGAAAACTGGATTTGCTATAAGTGCAGAGAACCTTGGTTCCCAGGACATAAACAAGTGTGCAAAATGTCTCAAAACACACAAATTCAAGCACTCCAAGAGCAACATGAGGACAACCCTGAGGTCATTTACATAGTAGATGCAGAGGATGACACATCTGGTCTTGAAGATGAGCCCCCTGACACCCAACAGTTGAAAATATCTATGCATGTTGCTACTGGAGTTCCTTAGGACAATTCCAAACATACCTTCACACTTCTGGTCCAACTAGGCAACACTCATGTTGTAGCACTGATAGATAGTGGAAGCACTACCACATTTGTCTCTCCTGAAATTGCTTTACAAGTTGTAATCCAGCTCACACCAATAAAAAGAGTATCTATCACTATAGCAAATGGAGATAAGTTGATGAGTGTTTTTCTTGTCATAACACCAAGTACTCCATCCAGGAAGAACAGTTCAACTCCAACTTCAGAATCTTGAAATTGACTGGCTATGATGTCGTTTTAGGAGCTGACTAGATGTATGCTCATAGCCCTGTGACTTTTGTTCTTCCACAAATGACACTAATTGTTAAAAAACGGAGAGGAAAAATTATGCACATTTAAAGATGAAAGTCTTCCAAACAGCCCCTGCTCTCCACTCTTGCAAGAAATGGGCCAGATTCTGGATGACATAGTTTATGGTGCACTCATGTGGATGCAGCCCATCCAACATAAACAATAAGAGCCATAGGAACATAAACCAGAAATGAACAAGCTCTTGGAACAATTTTAGGGGCGTATTTCAAGAGCCTACTGGACTGCCACCAAAGAGAAGTTGTGACCATGCTATCAACTTGGAACCTGGAGCTCCTGTCACAAACAAGAGGGGCTATAGAATGCCACATAATCACAAGAATTCTCTAGAAAATATCATAAAAGAACTAGTTGAAAAAGGAATTATCAGACTCAGTCAGAGCCCATATTCTTCACCTGCTATCTTAGTCAGGAAGAAAGATCTCACTTGGAGACTATGTGTGGACTACAGGAAACTAAATTGTCATATTATCAAAACAAATCCTATTCTAATGATGGAAGACCTACTGGATGAACTCCATGGTGCTACAATGCTCACAAAAATAGATTTGAGAAGTGGATATCATCAAATCGGGATGAGGGAAGAAGATATTGCAAAAACTGCTTTTAGCACACATGTGGAACTGTATGAGTCTTTGGATATGCCCTTTGGAGTTACTAATGGTCCTCCTACATTCCAGCAACTAATGCACACTGTCTTGAAACATCTTCTCAGACACTGTATACTCATGTTCTTTGATGACATCTTGGTCTTCAGCAAAACCTACAAAGAACATCTAGAACATTTAGCACTGGTTTTCAAAACCCTCAAAGAACACACACTATATGCAAAACTTTCCAAATGCACTTTTGCACAATCAAAGGAGGAATACCTGGGTTATGTGATCATAGCAAAGGAAGTGTCTATAGACCCTACAAAGGTTGAGGCCATCACCAAGTGGCCCACACCAAGAAACACAACTCAGCTCAGAAGTTTTTTGGGCTTTGCTGGATATTACACAAGATTTGTTAAAAACTATGGAATGATCTGCAAACCCTTGTTTGATGCATTGAAGAAATAAGGATTTACTTGGTCTAACAGACAAGAACAAGCTTTCTAGTTTTTGAAAACTAGTATGACACAAGCACCCCGTTTTGGCCATGCCCTACTTTTCCTTACCATTTGTACTTGAAGCAGATGCATCTGGCTTTGCAAAAGGGGTTAGTACTAATGCAAAATGGTCAACCAATTGCTTTCCTAAGTAAGGCAATTGGACCTAGAGAAGCAGGCTGGTCACTTATGATAAATAAGCTCTTGCAATTATAGAAGAGACAAAAAAGTGGAACACTATTTTGCTCCTTCTTCCAGAACAGAAACTCACTAACGGAATTCAGCACAAACTCTTGATCAAATTATTGGGCTACAAGTTTAAATTAGAGTACAAAAAGCGCAAATAAAATAAGGTGGTTGATGCCCTATCAAGAGTGAAATATGCTATACAAGGTTTGGGCTCTACAACTACAATTCCTGCTTGGATTAAGGAGGTGGTCAACAGTTATGAGAAAGACAACAAATGCTCTGACCTAGTTGCCCAACTTGTTATTACACCTACTAGTCATCCTCCTTACACTCTCACAAGTGTTGTACTCGGGTACAAAGGAAAAATACTAATTGGCAACAGTACCGACCTTAGAAAGTCCCTTTTACAATATTTCCACACCTTTGAATTAGGGGGACATTCTGGAGAAAGGGCCACTTACCATTGGCTAAAAATCCTGTTTGTTTGGCCTGTAATGAGACAAGAAGTAAAAGATTCTGTACAACAATGCCCTATTTGCCAACTCAACAAAGCACATCATCTCCGTTATCCTAGTTTAATACAGCCCCTACCAATTCCTGATTTTGTTTAGACTCATATCTCCATGGACTTTGTAGAGGGCTTGCCTATGTCTGACAATAATGATCTGATACTAGTAGTGGTAGACAGGTTCACCAAGTATGCACATTTTGTTGCTCTCAATCATCTCATCATTGTCCAAAGTGTGGCTCAGGTTTTCACTGGTAATGTGTTAAAATTACATGGACTGCCAACTGTGATAGTTACTGATAGAGACAGGATATTTACAAGCCACTTATGGCAGAAGCTCTTTAGTAAAATGGGAGTGAAATTACACATGAGCACATCTTATCACCCTCAGTCTGATGGACAGACTGAAAGGGTCAACCAATGTCTGGAAAATTATTTAAGATGCATGGCATGTGCACAACCAAAGAAATGACACAAGTGGCTCTGTAACGCCCCGAGAGCGACGCTCCAGGCGCCTTCCATGTTTCTCCTTGCCGCCGTGTGTTTTTATCGATTGGTGCATCATCTTGCTTATGTCATCTTTTCTTGTCCCTTGTGCATTTCTTCTTGTATGTTGCTGTGTGTGTTGCAATCTTTATAATGTGTTGTGCTTCATGTATGTTCAACTCCTGCTTTGTCTCTCTCTCAACTTCATCTTCTTCTCCACCCATGACCCTTTGCATGACCATCTTCTTCCCTTTCTTCTCTTCTTTATTTATTTGGGGTATTTATTTCCCTCTTTCCGTTAATGCTCATTCTTTCCCTATATCTATTTCACCATGCCTACTTGTTCTCTATCAAATTTCTTCCCTTTTGAAGTTGTTTTGGTTGGGTTCAAAATTGCATCAAGTTTGAAGTTAATTCAAACTTGGTTTAATTTTCTACCTTTAAAAATGCCCTAAGCAATTTATTCAAATATTACATAAATCTTGGACCCCATAGCATTTTTCCTCTTTGTCAGAAACCTCCCTTAGATCCCTGCACATTTTTTTTATTTGCTATGTGAGGAGATTAAATAAAGAAGAGAAGAGGGAGGGAGAAGGGAGCCCAGCCAGGCCTCTGGCCACTTGGGCCTCCTATGCAGACCGGCCCACCTAAACCCTATCTAACCCTAGCCCGGTCCCTCACTCTCCTCGATCTTTCTCTCGCGTCGCCAGACCCTCTTGCTCGATCCCCCACGCTCCTCCTTCCCATCGCTTGCCTCCACCACCAGAACAGACGCCTCCGCCGCCAGCGCCCGATCCCCTCGCGCATCTCTCCCCTTCGTCCTCCTCTGGCGCCACCCCTCTCCCTCACTCACTCATCTCCCTCGACAGCGCCCTTCCTTCTTCCCCGCGCCGCCATCGCCTCCCTCTGCCGTTGTGCCACTTCGCCGTCCTTCAGCTCATCGTCGCACACTTGCCGTCTTCGCCGCTGCACGGGTGAGCGCCACTGCCAAGGCTGCTCCTTCTGTCGCGCGCTACCCCGGAGCCGTGCCGGTCCTCCTGTCCCGCAGCAGAGCACCCCGGCGCCCATCTCTTGCGCCTCCCCGAGCAGGAACTCTGCCTTCCCTGCGCCCGTGTTTCGCTGACCGGAGGTGTCGTCCTCGACCGTCGCCAGCACTGCTGCCCCGCCTGTGTCCTTTGCTCCGACCGTCTCGCGCGCTCCCTTTGTCTGCGTGCCCAGGGCCGCGTCAGAGCCGTCTCTCGGGCCAGGCTGCTGCCATGCTCTGGCACCACCCTCTGCTTCTGTCGAGTCGTGCCGCTCCGCTACACCCCCTCTCCTGCCTTGACTCCACTGCCTGGACGTGCTCTGTCGTCTGCCATCTCCAGATTGCTCCCGCCTACAGCTCCTTCATGCCCCGGCCACAAAACTCCAAGGCCATCGTTCAATGTTGAGACCTCTGTCCCGGAGTACCTCAAGTTCGCCTATACAAAACTGCAAAGTACCTCTACGCTCGGATACGCCAAGACTATCCAGGATTTGCCAAGTACCGGTTCAAGTATGACTACCGCCGAAACCCCGAGGACATCGAGTATGACTACACAGGATGATGCATCAAGTTCCGCGGCTGTCTACATGGAAGTACCACTACCGTCGCCGTGGATTCGTCAAGACCCGTATACAACTACCGCCTCCGAAGAACCGTGTAACGATACGTCAAGTTCGACTACGACTCATGAACAACCACGCGGGATTCCTCGGACGCCAAGTTCAACGATGCGTCAAGTTCCTCGTTGTGACCCCGAACATCTACGGACAAACTTGTGCGTCTAAGAACATGAACGCCTACCGATGACCCTCCAAGTTCGTCCATGATTGCTATGTACCACTACCATCGACGAGAACCACTACTTCCACTACGGCATGTACAACTGCCGTCGCGAGAACGTCTACTTCCACCACTTCCACTACGAACTCGTTCCACTCTGTAAATGCACCTTTGGAAGGTATAACCGCCGGAACGACGCCCGTGAACGAATGAATGCATGTTGTATGAGAGGCACCCTTGTTCGCCTCGAGTCCGAATTGTTGGTGCACGTTGCCCCTCTTTTGCCTTGTCATCGACATGTGGGAACCCGGTTACCGGGATCACCCCACCATTTTGCTTGACACGCTCACATCACTTTTCCTTTTGCATCGGTATTTCCATGAGCTACCTGAATCGTTATCGTTGCCGTGGCACCCCTTTCTTTCCACCACGGTGACAAATGCTTCATTTTGCTCTTGTCAACTTTAATAAAAATTGCATAAAACTTGTCCATGTCATCCGCATCATGATAACAACATTTAAAAATGTTTAAATTGTTGTTGCAATAAATTACTAAGGCATATGGGGATTTACCGGATTCGTTATTTGTTATATCTGTCCCCATTTAAATTGTTTAGATAGTATAGTTTTGTTATGCTTCACCTCTTGACATGTTAACCAACATGTAAAATTGTTGAGTACCTAACCGGGAGAGAACTAAATAATTAATGTGGTGTTCCGTCAATATGCAACTCGTTGCATATTGAGCTACATTTAACTTGTAGTTTTGTTTGTGCCCTTTGCCATGTCATGCATATTTAAACCGGACATGCATCATAATTGTTTGCGCATCATGCCATGTTATGTGTTGGTTGTTCACTATGTTGTTTGCTTCTTTCTGGTGTTGCTTCTTCGGGTTAGTTCCGATAACATCACGTTATGAGGATTCGTTCGACTATGTCTGTTTGTCTTCTTCATGGACTCGTTCTTCTTCCTTGCGGGATCTCAGGCAAGATGACCATACCCTCGAAATCACTTCTATCTTTGCTTGCTAGTTGCTCGCTCTTTTTCTATGCCTATGCTGCGATACCTACCACTTGCTTATCATGCCTCCCATATTGTGAAGCCAAGATTCTAACCCACCTTGTCCTAGCAAACCGTTGTTTGGCTATGTTACCGCTTTGCTCAGCCCCTCTTATAGCGTTGTTAGTTGCAGGTGAAGATTGGAGCTTGTTCCATGTTTGGAACATGGTTATTTTGTTGGGATATCACAATATATCTTATTTACTTAACGCATCTATATACTTGGTAAAGGGTGGAAGGCTCGGCCTTATGCCTGGTGTTTTGTTCCACTCTTGCCGCCCTAGTTTCCGTCATATCGGTGTTATGTTCCCGGATTTTGCGTTCCTTACACGGTTGGGTTATAATGGGAACACTTTGACAGTTTGCCTTGAATAAAACTCCTCCAGCAAGGCCCAACATTGCTTTTACCATTCGCCACCTAGCCTTTTCTTTCCCTTGGGTAGGCCTGCCCAAGGGTCATCTTTATTTAACCCCCCCCCCCCCCGAGCCAGTGCTCCTCTGAGTGTTGGTCCGAACTGAGCTGCCTGCGGGGCCACCTCGGGGAAACTTGAGGGTTGGTTTTACTCGTAGGTAGTCTCATCTGAGTGTGCCCTGAGAACAAGATATGTGCAGCTCCTATCGGGATTTGTCGGCACATTCGGGCGGCTTTACTGGTCTTGTTTTACCATTGTCGAAATGCCTTGTAACCGGGATGCCGAGTTTGATCGGATTGTCTTGGGAGAAGGAATATCCTTCGTTGACCGTGAGAGCTTGTGATGGGCTAAGTTGGGACACCCCTGCAGGGATTTGAACTTTCGAAAGTCATGCCCGCGGTTATGGGCAGATGGGAATTTGTTAATGTCCGGTTGTAGAAAACCTAAAGATTATCTTAATTAAAATGCATCAACCACGTGTGTAGCCGTGATGGTCTCTTCTCGGCGGGGTCCAGGAAGTGAACACGGTGTTGGAGTTATGCTTGATGTAGGTTGCTCTACGATCACTTCTTGATCATAGATTCTCGATCGTGCTTTTGCCTTCTCTTCTCGCTCTCATTTGCGTATGTTAGCCACCATATAAGCTAGTCGCTTGCTGCAGCTCCACCTCATACTTTTACCCTTCCTATAAGCTTAAATAGTCTTGATCGCGAGGGTGTGAGATTGCTGAGTCCCAGTGGCTCATAGATACTTCCAAAACCAGTTTGCAGGTGCCGATGATACCATGCAGGTGGCGTAACCAAGCTCAAGGAGGAGCTCGATGAAGACCTTGTTCGTAGTGTTGTTTCGTTTCAGTTGATCAGTAGTGGAGCCCAGTTGGAACGATCGGGGATCTGTGTAGCATGTGGGGTAGTCTTCTTTTATTTTGGTTCCGTAATCGGACCTTGTTTGTAACTGGATGATGTAATGTTATATTCATGTATTGTGTGAAGTGGCGATTGTAAGCCAACTATGTATCTTTTCCCTTATGTATTACATGGGTTGTGTGAAGATTACCTCACTTGCGACATTACTTTCAATGCGGTTATGCCTCTAAGTCGTGCTTCGACACGTGGGAGATATAGCCGCATCGAGGGCGTTACAAGTTGGTAATCAGAGCCTTCCCCGACCTTAGGAGCCCCCTGCTTGATCGAACCGCTGGCGTTGTTGAGTCTAGAAAAATGTTTTGAGTCATTTAGGAATTATATATATCGGAGAGTTAGGAATTCTTTTTACTCCTTAGTCCCTTCGTCGCTCTGGTGAGGCATCCTGATGTAAAGTTTTGACTCTTCTCTTCTCAAATTTCACTAAAAAAATTAGGATCATGTGGGTATCTTGGAATCGTTTTGATGGTTTTGTGACGAGAACATTGTTCTTGGTGCCTCCTGACATTTAGGGGTTGTGGCAGTGTCCCGGGGAGTTGAGCTCCGAGGTGTTGTCGTCACTATTTTATCGTTGCAGTTCTAGAATACCTGAGTTCGCCGACATCGAAAATCTCTTTTATGTAGTTGTTGGTGAGATAACCTCGACGCCACCCAGTACTGGGGCGGGAGTTCGGGAGTATTGCCATAACTCGTATAACGAATGCTTTTCGAAGGTTGAGGTAAATGATTTCCGAAGGTTTCTTGGTTATGTGTTGAAGGATGGATATAGTTGGATGTAGGATTTGTTAGTTTTGGGTGAGATATTATGCTTCCCCTGTATACCCAACACCTGATTGCATAACTGGAAAGTTTCGGGAGTTTATAACTGGGAATTCAAGTAGCTCGTAGGATATCTTTCAACAGATGTATGATATGAAATTGGGGTTCGATGTCTAGTGGTTCGCCTATTCACGGTTGGTTTTACAGTGGTCTCGTTGTGTCTTAAAGAGTCCTTGGCTATGCCAACTCGGGGACGCTTCATATGTCATGTGCACTGCCTTGTACATGATGGTGTTGTACGATCGAGCCCATGTAGGCCCCACCACAAAAACTTCAGACGAAATCTCTATCATATGTATGTTCTGGCTTATTCCGCAAGCGAATCCTTTGTTTTTGTTTTTGAGCTGTGGTATTCGAGTTGCTTCGAAGTCAAGAGTTGATTCCATACCTTTCCTAAGCGGTGTTCTCATACTCTTATGCGAATACTAATCCTTGTTGATAATCGAGATTGTCATGCCAATCTTGTTCAGCCGGTGTGTCTCTCTTCAAGGGGATCTGATCACGTCAACATTCGCAAGTTCAATTATTAGTTTTTTCTTATCGGTGTTTGTTTTCATCCGTTCCAAGTTGTCTTTGCTTTTCCCACCCACCCACCCTTTTTCTTCAAGGACTCAGATTGCTTAATCGAGTATCCATCTTATTGATGTGTAGTCTCTCCATTCTTTTCCTTCAATGTTCATATCCGGTGATTCTCATGAAGATACTAACGGAGCCTCAAGTTCATCATTATTTGCTCTTTTTCTTCTTCGGTGGATTCAATTCAAACTTTGTTGATCATATCCTTTCCTTGTTTCAATGCTTTCTCGTGCCGGTGCACCTCTCAACTATCCTCTTCTCGCTATTCATTTGTTTTGGATTGCTCAAGATATCTCGAAGATTCGTGTTTCCACTCTGCTTCCGTTCAAACTCTTTCGATGATGTTATCTCATTCAAGCCTCCTAAATCAACCGGTGCAATCTCTCTTTAAAATCGTTCAATGGTGTATCTTTTCAATGGGCCCTAACCCACAGGTTTTTTCCAGGACCTTACCTGACTCTTCTTATTATTCCGGAGCTTCTCAAATTCTTTTCCAAGTTTGACGTAAGAATGAGTTATCATCAGTCAAATGCCTTTCTCCAAGATCTATCAAATTCTTTCATCGTTGGTTCAACCTTTCCAATCTTAATACCGGAGTATCTCAACAATTTGGTGGTGTTTCTCGTCGTCATTCTCAACACTTGAAGACCGAAGAAGATTTTTTTACTCTCAATCTTATCCGTTCTCTTCAAGATTCGTGATTCTATCTTATTGCAATCCTCTCATAATTGTCTTGATTGTGAGAATTCTTTTCACCCACCCGGAGCTTTTCATGAGTAGTTTCCAATTCTTTCCTCCGAAGGCCATCTTTTCAAATATTATTCATTCCAGCTTTCAGCTCTCGTTCTTCAATCTTACCGGTGCATCATTCAAGTATTCTCTAATCAGCTCATGATCTATTCGTTCTCATGCATCTAAATTCTCTCAAGTATCTTCATTCATTTTCTAATTCTTCCCAGTGTTTCTTTATCTTTTCTTCGTTCATTTTCAATTCTTATGGTGGTTCGTTCAAGATTTATCTTACCTTGTTATCATATCAATTCATTCGCTGTTTCCAAATCCCACCGGCGGTTCGATCAAGACCTTCCCAAGTTTGCGCTATATCTATCTTAATCCTTTCAACGAGAATAAGTAGTATGCCAAATCCGTTGCTTGTCATCAATTTAATTGATGAAGGATAAGCATAATGTAATTATTATTCTTGTTTCATCCAAGTGATTAATTCCTTATTCCGGAGGTTCATCAAGAATTCTTGATTTCATTTGTTCATCTTTCTTTCCGGAGTTCCAAGGTCTCTCAATTATATCACCACGAAGCTCCATCTAAATCATTGCAAGGATTCTCCCAGAGTTCTTTCAACTTTCCTTTCGTTTGATCATTCTTTTATTACCGGAGTTCTTTATGGAGGCCCTACATGGTGGTTCATCAAGGATTTAAATTCCTTCTCGAAGTGTTCATTGATATTCTCTTCAGAGGAGATCAAGTATTCCTCTTCTTGCATTCCGAAGTGCAATTCTTTCTACAGTATCATTTGAGGTGGTATTATGTCATTCTTGGTAATTTGAGTTCATGTTTCATGATTCACATGTTGTCAAGAATGAGGTATTTTAAATCCATCAATCTCTTCATTGAAGTTATATTGGGTTGTATTTCACCTAAAGCTTTCCCTAAGGATTTTGCTATTTATGGTGCTTATAAATGACCCAAGTTCTTCATCTATCCTCCCGGTGAAACAAGTTTCTCGTCTCCTTGTTGATATCAATCCAATCTTTGTTTCCGTAGTGGCAGAATTTTGCCTCAATTTTGAGAAGTTTTCCATAAGCCCACTACAAGCTTATTCGTTTCGTTGTTGGTTTTCCAATAACTCCATTTTAACCTTCTTGGAAGGATGTTTTCAAATTCATTCGACGTAGAAGATGTTGTTTTCTTCTTTGTTACTTTCAGTCCGTTCTATCTTTTGTTCCGGAGGCATTATGATGTTGCACACTTCAATCCATCATCCCATTTTGTCAAAGATCATGTTCTTTCCTTTGCTTATCCATTCAACCGGAGTGACGTGTCCTCTTTTCAAGTATCCTCTCATCTTGTCAAGTTCATGATTCTAACTCCTTCCATTTACAGTCGGAGTGCTGCCCAAATTATATCATTCTTATTCCTTCTCTATCTTTTTTAACCGGAGTGTTGTGTCTATCTTTCCTCTTCTAACCGGACTCCCATCCAAGTGTTTTCATTCCAAGCTCATATTCTTTACCTTCCATTTCCAACCGGAGTGTTGTCGTAAATGACCTTTATTGTTCCTTGTTCCTCTTTTCTAACGGAGTGTTTTCAACTTTGTTCATCTTCATTGTATTCTTTCTTTCAATTTGTTCAACCTCGCAAAGGTTCTCTGGTTTCACTTGTTTGTCAAAGAAACAACTTAGTTTTACCTCTCCACTTCCTTTTCCGCTTCTCTCCGGTGCCATCTCAGATCTCGGGACGAGATCCTCTCGTAGTGGTGGAGTGTTGTAACGCCCCGAGAGCGACGCTCCAGGCGCCTTCCATGTTTCTCCTTGTCGCCGTGTGTTTTTATCGATTGTTGCATCATCTTGCTTATGTCATCTTTTCTTTTCCCTTGTGCATTTCTTCTTGTATGTTGGTGTGTGTGTTGCAATCTTTATAATGTGTTGTGCTTCATGTATGTTCAACTCCTGCTTTGTCTCTCTCTCTCAACTTCATCTTCTTCTCCACCCATGACCCTTTGCATGACCATCTTCTTCCCTTTCTTCTCTTCTTTATTTATTTGGGGTATTTATTTCCCTCTTTCCGTTAATGCTCATTCTTTCCCTATATCTATTTCACCATGCCTACTTGTTCTCTATCAAATTTCTTCCCTTTTGAAGTTGTTTTGGTTGGGTTCAAAATTGCATCAAGTTTGAAGTTAATTCAAACTTGGTTTAATTTTCTACCTTTAAAAATGCCCTAAGCAATTTATTCAAATATTACATAAATCTTGGACCCCATAGCATTTTTCCTCTTTGTCATAAACCTCCCTTAGATCCCTGCACATTTTTTTATTTGCTATGTGAGGAGATTAAATAAAGAAGAGAAGAGGGAGGGAGAAGGGAGCCCAGCCAGGCCTCTGGCCACTTGGGCCTCCTATGCAGACCGGCCCACCTAAACCCTATCTAACCCTAGCCCGGTCCCTCACTCTCCTCGATCTTTCTCTCGCGCCTCCAGACCCTCTTGCTCGATCCCCCACGCTCCTCCTTCCCATCGCTTGCCTCCACCACCAGAACAGACGCCTCCGCCGCCAGCGCCCGATCCCCTCGCGCATCTCTCCCCTTCGTCCTCCTCTGGCGCCACCCTTCTCCCTCACTCACTCATCTCCCTCGACAGCGCCCTTCCTTCTTCCCCGCGCCGCCATCGCCTCCCTCTGCCGTTGTGCCACTTCGGCGTCCTTCAGCTCATCGTCGCACACTTGCCGTCTCCGCCGCCGCACGGGTGAGCGCCACTGCCAAGGCTGCTCCTTCTGTCGCGCGCTACCCCGGAGCCGCGCCGGTCCTCCTGTCCCGCAGCAGAGCACCCCGGCGCCCATCTCTTGCGCCTCCCCGAGCAGGAACTCCGCCTTCCCTGCGCCCGTGTTTCGCTGACCGGAGGTGTCGTCCTCGACCGTCGCCAGCACTGCTGCCCCGCCTGTGTCCTTTGCTCCGACCGTCTCGCGCGCTCCCTTTGTCTGCGTGCCCAGGGCCGCGTCAGAGCCGTCTCTCGGGCCAGGCTGCTGCCATGCTCTGGCACCGCCCTCTGCTTCTGTCGAGCCGTGCCGCTCCGCTACACCCCCTCTCCTGCCTTGACCCCACCGCCTAGACGTGCTCTGTCGTCTGCCATCTCCAGATTGCTCCCGCCTGCAGCTCCTTCATGCCCCGGCCACAAACCTCCAAGGCCATCGTTCAACGTTGAGACCTCTGCCCCGGAGTACCTCAAGTTCGTCTATACAAAACTGCAAAGTAGCTCTACACTCGGATACGCCAAGACTGTCCAGGATTTGCCAAGTACCGGTTCGAGTATGACTACCGCCGAAACCCGAGGACATCGAGTACGACTACACAGGATGATGCATCAGGTTCCGCGGCTGTCTACATGGAAGTACCACTATCGTCGCCGTGGATTCGTCAAGACCCGTATACAACTACCGCCTCTGAAGAACCGTGTAACGATACGTCAAGTTCGACTACGACTCATGAACAACCACGCGGGATTCCTCGGACGCCAAGTTCAAAGATGCGTCAAGTTCCTTGTTGTGACCCCGAACATCTACGGACAAACTTGTGCGTCTAAGAACGTGAACGCCTACCGATGACCCTCCAAGTTCGTCCATGATTGCTATGTACCACTACCATCGACGAGAACCACTACTTCCACTACGGCATGTACAACTGCCGTCGCGAGAATGTCTACTTCCACCACTTCCACTACGAACTCGTTCCACTCCGTAAATGCACCTTTGGAAGGTATAACCGCCGGAACGACGCCCGTGAACGAATGAATGCATGTTGTATGAGAGGCACCCTTGTTCGCCTCGAGTCCGAATTGTTGGTGCACGTTGCCCCTCTTTTGCCTTGTCATCGACATGTGGGAACCCGGTTACCGGGATCACCCCACCATTTTGCTTGACACGCTCACGTCACTTTTCCTTTTGCATCTGTATTTCCATGAGCTACCAGAATCGTTATCGTTGCCGTGGCACCCCTTTCTTTCCATCACGGTGACAAATGCTTCATTTTGCTCTTGTCAACTTTAATAAAAATTGCATAAAACTTGTCCATGTCATCCGCATCATGATAACAACATTTAAAAATGTTTAAATTGTTGTTGCAATAAATTACTAAGGCATATGGAGATTTACCGGATTCGTTATTTGTTATATCCGTCCCCATTTAAATTGTTTAGATAGTATAGTTTTGTTATGCTTCACCTCTTGCCATGTTAACCAACATGTAAAATTATTGAGTACCTAACCGGGAGAGAACTAAATAATTAATGTGGTGTTCCGTCAATATGCAACTCGTTGCATATTGAGCTATATTTAACTTGTAGTTTTGTTTGTGCCCTTTGCCATGTCATGCATATTTAAACCGGACATGCATCATAATTGTTTGCGCATCATGTCATGTTATGTGTTGGTTGTTCACTATGTTGTTTGCTTCTTTCTGGTGTTGCTTCTTCGGGTTAGTTCCGATAACGTCACGTTGTGAGGATTCGTTCGACTACGTCTGTTTGTCTTCTTCATGGACTCGTTCTTCTTCCTTGCGGGATCTCAGGCAAGATGACCATACCCTCGAAATCACTTCTATCTTTGATTGCTAGTTGCTCGCTCTTTTGCTATGCCTATGCTGCGATACCTACCACTTGCTTATCATGCCTCCCATATTGTTAAGCCAAGCCTCTAACCCACCTTGTCCTAGCAAACCGTTGTTTGACTATGTTACCGCTTTGCTCAGCCCCTCTTATAGCGTTGTTAGTTGCAGGTGAAGATTGGAGCTTGTTCCATGTTTGGAACATGGTTATTTTGTTGGGATATCACAATATATCTTATTTACTTAACGCATCTATATACTTGGTAAAGGGTGGAAGGCTCGGCCTTATGCCTGGTGTTTTGTTCCACTCTTGCCGCCCTAGTTTCCGTATATCGGTGTTATGTTCCCGGATTTTGCGTTCCTTACACGGTTGGGTTATAATGGGAACACTTTGACAGTTTGCCTTGAATAAAACTCCTCCAGCAAGGCCCAACATTGCTTTTACCATTCGCCACCTAGCCTTTTCTTTCCC
>NC_057806.1:442227027-442231524 GCF_018294505.1 Triticum aestivum | reverse complement strand
CTGTGGCGCCGTCAACTCCTCCTCCTCCTCGCTGTACTTGGTACCGCCCTCCTCCTCCGTCCTCCCTCGACTCGCCGCCGGCCGGCCCCTCCTCGCTCCGCCTTCCTCCTCCATCCTACTCTCTTCTCCCTCCTCGAGTCGCCCCTCCTTCTCCCTCCTCCCTGCTACATTTTGATTTAGTAGGCTAGTTCATATGCAACATTTTGATTTAGTTGATTTAGTAGGCTAGTTGATTTAGTTGATTTAGTAGGCTAGTTGATTTAGTATGCATCATTTTATTGTTATTTTTTTTGTACATGGATATGTAGATGTTTTTGTTTTTTTAATAAGTTAATTTTTGGCAAAATGTAGGTGCCAATTTAGTTACAATCACATGCTACTGTTTTTCTTTCCTGTGAAGTGGATCGTTAATCCTTTGCTCATATTGCTTTAGGAAAATGGCTCCGCCACCACCACCACTATGTCGACTGTGCAAGTCAAGGTGCGCCAGCAGCCTTGCAACTGGCAAGCTGTTCGGCATCTACTTCCAACCGAGTTTCGTCATGCGGCGGTAAGAAATTAGATGAAATGTAACAAGTATTTTATTTTTAGTGTTGACATTACTGCATTGTGTCATTTTGCTTTTTTTACACAGATCGTCCCATGCAATGTGAGGTTGAAATTCAACAAGCTGACAGGAGAAACTGTGACATTTGAGGCTACTGGGGGCCCGTAAACTATGGAGGTCGAGAAAGGAAGCAATATGTCGCAGATTGGAGGAGATGGATGGGCCCGTTTCGTCGCCCACATGCGTCTTACTGGTGGTGAGTTGATCAGGTTCTCCTTCAAAGCAGAAAGACCCAAGCTGGCTGTCACATATCTCAACCTGGTGGAAGATGATGAAGATGACGAAGATGATGAAGATGATGAGAATCCACTTCGTGAAGCCATCATAGCTCAAAGAATGAGGCTGAGCGAGGAGGAGGTGCGCAACCTATGGGACATAATTCCACCACATGATGACTTTGTCGGGGTGCCATTCGTGACCCGCCTGACAAGTACCATGGTCGATCGGCATGAAATGGTATGTTATACTGACTGTAATAAGTTGATGATATATATATATATGCTTTATTGTTATACTTACAAATGCAAATTATCCGATGATATGCTTAGTGTAAAGTCCAATGATAAGCTATGTGGAATCTAGTCGATGATATGCTATGTGGAATCTAGTAGATAATCCATATATACTTATTAGTAGAATTCATGATTAATTAGTACAAATGCGTAGTACTGTGTCTTTTGATAGTGTAGAAATGTAGACTTAATAGAAATATATTTGCAAGAGTATGTGCCAAGCTATTTATTAATTGATATGTTTTTCTTATTCATAAATTGCCAAAGAACCTATCTGTGAGTTGTGGTATCGAGCCTGATGAAGAAGGCTCAGTTGGACTACGCCTTACCGCAAGGGGCTCCGTCACCACTTGTACTTACCACATGGATACAGACGACGGTCGCACACACTTAAACTCGGTTGGCTGGAAGAGATTCCTCGTTGGCAAGAATCTTCGTGTTGGATAGGCCATCCTAATTACTATCAGGAACACCCGCCGTCCAGGCTTGAGGATGATGATCATCGTCGATATCATCTAGAACTACATATGTGTGTGTGTGTGTGGCTATATCATCTAGAACTACATAGGATGATTGCCGTCGATATCATGTAGAACTACACATGATGATCATCGTCGATATCATCTAAAACTACATATGATGATCGTCGTCGATATCACCTAGTACTGCTTGAGGATGCATGTTGAGTATATATGAAATTGTTATCTAGTACTCCCTCCATTTCAAATTACTCGTCGTGGTGTTAGTTCAAATTTGAACTAAAACCACGACGAGTAATTTGGAACCGAGGGAATACTACCTAGTACCTATAATGCTTTATGCCTTTATGAAATTGATATCTAGTAGTACCTAGTATCTCGAAATTGTAGTTTATTGAAGCTGAAACGGGGTTGAAATGATGAAAGATATAGCAATAGCGCAGGGCTAGGAAATCGCTACAGCTTACTAATAGCAGCACGTTCTGTAAAAGCGTTGTTGCTATAGTCAATAGTAGTAGCGCGGGTGAATACAGCGCTACTACTAGGAGTTAGCTGTAGCGCCTTATTGGTAGCGCGGCCCCCGCGCTGCTAATAGCCTAAAAAACCGTGCTACTACTAGGCTTTTCCCTAGTAGTGTTATCGTTGATGACAAGGCGAGCCATCGATCCTTGTATCATCAACACAACGGAACTCTCAATGTCGGTGTCAAAACCAGCCGATCTCGGGTAGGGGGTCCCGAACTATGCGTCTGAGGATCGAGGGTAACAAAGGACAAGGGGGACACAATGTTTACCCAGGTTCGGGCCCTCTTAGTGGAGGTAAAGCCCTACGTCCCGCTTGATTGTATTGATGAGTATGAGGGTTACAAGAGTTGATCTACCTCGAGATCGTAATGGCTAAAACCTAGTAGTCTAGCCTACGAGAAATCTGATAGCCTCTACGGACTAAACCCTCCGGTTTATGTACACACCGGGGGGGCCTAGGTTTGTACAGAGCCGGTTTGTGGGGGAAGGAAACAACATATCCGGACACCAATCTTGTCGTCCACGCATACAGGAGTCCTACTCGGACATGGGGGAAAGTCTTCTACTTGTATCTTCACGGCCCATCAGTCCGGCCTATACCAAATAGCCCGGACACCCGAGGACCCTCTAATCCAGGACTCCCACACCCAAGCTTGAGCGATACTTTCTCCTTCACAAGGCCAAAAATTATATACATAATTCCGATCACGATGAACCATATGCATAGAATAAAACTTCTAATGCAATTCCAATTTCAATCGGTTGTAGTTCCATGATCCAATATCATCACAAAGCCTATACCATGTCAATGCCTTTCTCTTCAAAGATAAAGGGAATACCTTCTTCTTGACAACATCCTCGGGCATACCTGCAAGCTTAAATAATCCACAAACTTCATCCACATATATTAGGTGCAAATCAGGATGTAATGTCCCATCTCCTGCATAAGGATTAGCTAGCAGTTTCTCTATCATACTCGAAGGAATTTCATAATAAATATTTTAGTAGGTGCAGTAGGTTGAGGAGCAACTCTTTACTCTTCTTGTCAAGGTGAAGATACCGCAAACAAGCCCCTCAAAGGATTAATTCCATAGTAACAAGTGATAGTAAATTTCAGCACACTATATAAATGTTTCTTTACAAAATTCCACTTACCAAAGGCGCTTCACTCCCCGACAATGGCGCCAGAAAAGAGTCTTGATGACCCACAAGTATAGGGGATCTATCGTATTACTTTGGATAAGTAAGTGTGTCGAACCCAATGAGGAGCAGAAGGAAATGAAAAGTGGTTTTCATCAAGGTATACTCTGCAAGCACTGAAATTATCGGTAATAAATAGTTTTGTGATAAGATAAATCGTAACAAGTAATAAAAGTAAACAAGGTGCAGCAAGGTGGCCCAATTGAAGGAAATATGTGCTAGAGGCAATAATAAAGTTGTTATTTATATTTTCTTATACCATGATAAATGTTTATTATTCATGCTAGAATTGTATTAACCGGAAACTTAGTACATGTGTTAATACATAGACAAACAGAGTGTCCCTAGTATGCCTCTACTTGACTAGCTTGTTAATCAAACATGGTTAAGTTTCCTAACCATAGACATGTGTTGTCATTTGATGAACAAGATCACATCATTAGAGAATGATGTGATGGACAAGACCCATCTGTTAGCTTAGCATAATGATCGTTTAGTTTCTTTTCTATTGCTTTCTTCATGACTTATACATGTTACTCGGACTATGAGATTATGCAACTCCCAAATACCGGACGAACACCTTGTGTGCTATCAAACGTCACAACGTAACTGGGTGATTATAAAGATGCTCTACAGGTGCCTCCGATGGTGTTTGTTGAGTGAAAAGGGCTATAGATGGAAATGACACTAATGGCGCACCAGACATGTGGTGCGCCATTACTATATACTAATGGCGCACCATCTGTTGGTGCGCCATTAGTGTGGAAGACACTAATGGCACACCAGGCACACGGTGCGCCACTAGTAACAAAATGTTATTTTTTTTTCATTTTTTCAAACATACTAATGGCACATCCGTGCAGAGTGTGCCATTAGTAGTTAGAACTACTAATGGCGCACCAGCCGTAGAGTGCGCCACTACTATATTTTTTACTTTTTTGCAAAACTACTAATGGCGCACCATTGCATAGTGCGCCATTACTAGTTTAAACTAGTAATGAGCACTTTTTTTACTTTTTGATATCATGAATATTTTTAAATTTCATGGGCACTTTTTGAATTCATGAATATTTTTTCAAATTTGATGATATTTTTTCATATTCCATATGAAAAAAATATTGAATATTCATGAGGACACTCGATCTCGATCCCCCTCCCTCTCGATAGCTATCCCC
>NC_057806.1:442226232-442226763 GCF_018294505.1 Triticum aestivum | reverse complement strand
ATGATATTTTTTAAAAAAAATATTACTATTTTTATAAAAAATCATTACTGTTTCATATTCATATTCATTTTCTAAAAAACAATTATAAAAAATTGTAGACTACAATTGTTATTAAACAACAATTATTACTGTTTTTATAAAAAATATTACTGTTTCATATTCATATTCATTTATTAAAAAATAATAATAATAAATATACTAATGGCGCACCGGCCTGGTGGTGCGCCATTGCTATCTAAAAAAAGATTTCTAATGGCGCACCGGCGGTGGGTGCGCCATTGCTATCTAAAAAAAGATTTCTAATGGCGCACCGACAGGTGGTGCGCCATTAGTAAGCTTCCCCCTATAGCTAAGTCCTCCCTCTCCCTCGCCAGAGATCCCCTTTCGTCCCTCTCTCCCTCGCCAGACCCACGACGCCGCCGCCCCGACCCCCGCCGGACTCCATCCCCGCTGCCCACGCGCCCCCGCGCCCCCACCCCCGCGGCCCCCACCCCCGTCGCCCCCACCGCCCCCGCTCCCCCACCCCCGCCG